>NW_027263931.1:0-5835 GCF_044049435.1 Aspergillus pseudodeflectus | reverse complement strand
AATATGTATTATATATACCTAGCCTTAACTATACCTGACAGGGTATAGGGTGGCGATTTTAATAGTATATATAATACAAGAAGGTTTTTGCCACTAAATATGGACTTTGATTTTTGATATTTTAGGATCTCTAGTTTCAAACTAAATACATGAAGAATTCACACACTTTTATACTTCAAATATTTGTTAGTAGAATTCTATAGAATTCTATAGAATTCATATTTATTTATAAGGAGATTAGTCTAGATCTTCTTGTATTTATAAGAAGATTAATCAAGACTATTCCTTATTTTCATGTGAATATAGATACCTTATAATTTAGGCTTTAATGTGTGCCTCAGGCATCTATCTTCTAATAGGTATATATAATTTATCCTAGTAATAGAGGAGTCCTTTATAAAGTTACTAGTACTTCTAGGATTATAAGGTATTCTTTATAAAGTTACTAGTACTTCTAGGATTATAAGGTATTCTTCTACTTCTCTTACTCCTTCTTATAAGCTTTAAACCTCTAGATCACCTCTAAAACCTATTACATGAAATTATTATTTATAAGGAGCTATAGCAAGCCCTCTAGTAGTCTTTATAATAGGTCTACCCTAAATAGCCCTTCTTTCTTATAAATTCTCTAAACTTCCTCTATAGGAACCTTAATCTCTATAAGGAGACTACTATATATTATAGCTACTATTATAAGTATTTCTTACTTAGATACTCTAGGGAAATCAGTATATATACTACTACCCTAAGCTAGTATTACCTTAATACTAGTAACACTCCTATTTATAATCTTAGTAGAGGGTTCCTAGGTATCCTTTATTATTATATAGCCTAGTTAGGTAAGGAGCTTATACTTAGCTCTATCCTATTAACCTTTATAGTCCTAATCATAGGTTGCCTTGAGGTACGGCGTACGTCAAACGTTCTAGCCAATTAAAAGGCTAAATAGTCGGGAACTAGACCCTTTTTGGTTCTAGTGGAGCTCCGGCGTTCATTAACCTTCATTATTTATTAAAACTTCTCCCTCTTCCTCCCTTCCTCCTCGATCCTCTCTCTTCTCCCTTATCCCTTATCCCTCTTCCTCTTTCCTCTCTCCTCTCCCTCTTCCTTACCATTGTCATGCAGGCTTGAGATTTCCATGTTCTAAATATTCTAATATTCTAATTTCTAATTGCTATTATTTACGTAGGCTTAAGATTTCCATGTTCTAATATTCTAATTTCTAATCACTATTATCACGTAGGCTTAATTTTATATTCTAATCACTATCTCTTCTTATACTTATTATTACTACTATTTTATCCCCTATAATACTAAAGGTGAAAATTTAAAATATTAGAGACAGAGCCCCTATATCCTAGTAGTAGTAATCATACCACGCCTATGCCATAATAGTAGTCTCATACCATCCCTACTTACCTTCATGTCCTTATGGCTGCTCATATCATGCTCTATATAACCCACGGGTCCTACTATGTCTACACGTAACTAGGCTACTATCTTTAGGAACAACACCAACTATATAATATTAAAGATAGAAAAGTAATTATTTCTATATATAAGTAGATCACGCTAGTAGCGCGTAGCTTAAGTGACGTGGTCCATCTACTAGATAGAAGCAGTGAAATCCTTAGGCTACTAACCATGTGTGGCTTTCTCTACCACCACCACGGCTGCGCCTACTAGTTGGCTAGCCAGCACTAAACCCAACAGCACTATAATAAGTAGTATAACTAGAGGATTACCTAAGATAGGGCTATGCCATGGCACAAGGCTTATCTATAGACTTTATTTAACTAGAAGCAGGCAATCTACTACTTTATAGTAACCCTCTCTAATAGTCCTCACCCCCTATCACTAATACCCGTCCTCCCCACACCCGAGCCCGAGCGTAACACTGGCGAGGAGCCGGTGGTAGATAATAATATATATCCATACACACCATCTGCCTATACTCTTACATTGACTCCCACTCCCACCACCACCATCACCACCACCACCCCCGCGCCTAGCACGACTAATAATATTATTACAGCGAGCCTCCAACGCCTATAACAACTGATCAAGCCACCATAGCGCACGCAGCTGGACGCCGTGCGCCATGTATCTGACCTTAACCCATAGTTTACCCAGACGGGCATCTATGCCCACCTACAGGGGCTGGACGACCTTAGCTAGCTAGGCGCTAGCTACTAGCTGCCTAAGGAAGAGGACGAGCTAGTCCTATATAAGATCTATGAGAGCATCACACGTATCCTATGAGGCGCTATGTCTATAGTAGAGCATAATAGGGACACTAAGGTCCATAGCCTGAGCTATTATAATGCTAAGGTCCTAAATATATTTACCTAGGGGGTGACTTCCTAGGACCTATTTAGCCGCCTGTAGAATACCTAGTCCCAAGCCTAGTATATTACTACCTAGAAGTAACTAATCTGTTACTAGGAGCGCGTGGTGGAGTAGGACTACCTTAGTAATTCCCTCTTTAAACCAAGCGCGGCGCAGCTGGAGGCATGGGAGGAGGTTACCTGGCTTGCAGCCCAGCCACCAATACCAATACCAACACTACCAACAACGCCGCGCCAACGCCATCGCCACGGCAGCAGTAGTAGCAGCAGCAGCAGCAGTGACCATACCAAGGGTAATAGGGACAGGGATGCAGACAAGAATATGGATGTAGACGGGGATACTGCCTTTAAGGCGCACACTACTCACCTTAACCATACTATGCTTACCTTCTACATGGTAATTATTCAGTATCCCCTCCTATACTATGTGTTTAACTCTATGCTAGTCTTATATACTACGGTCCGCTTCTAGAGCACTAGTAAGGCCTTATAGCTAGTAATTAGTAATTATTTATCTATCCTATCCTAGCTGATCTATGACTACCAGCTTATAGTCCTCACCCACGTCATCTAGAAGCTTGGTGAAGATATCTAGGGCTAGGTTAGGGACTATATTATTACTATCTAGGATAAATGGCTCCTAAATAACATGTAGGGCCCCATACACGAGCTCCTAGATAACTAGTTACTTACCTTTCATATTACTAAGTCTAAAGTCCCCCTAGCACAGCTATACTAGCACCCTAATAGCGAGACCCTAGTATAGTTAGACATGATCTTCTACCTAGAGGACTTACCTACTATTATATTTAAATCTATTACTAAAGCCTAGTAGATCTTCTAGGAGGAGTTATATCTAAGTAGCTAATCCACCCCTATATCTAAGATCCTAGTACTTGACCTTACCTAGCTAGTTAATAACTAGGATACTACCATAGCTAGCCACTCCTTTCTTACTAACTTATAGAACGCTATATAGGTAGAGCCTATATAACTCTAGCTCCTTAACTAGGTTCTTAGGGAACCTACCCTATTTAATACCTTCTAGGCCGCGACAGTGGACTACTAGTAATAGGTGATCTTAGCTAATACTACCTAGTAGTACTAGGATACTATCTAGTACTTCCTATATATACTTCTTATCCCTTTCTTCCTAGGCGCTAGCTAGTCCGCCTAGTAGACTAAGTTTATTACCCTATACTAGTATAATTCTACTAAGACTACACGTGACCTTTTTATCTATAGTAGGTAGATAATTTTTATCCTTAGCTACTATAAGGGCTACTACTAGAGTAATACCTCCTAGTAGCTAGTATGCTACCTTCTCCCTAAGGTCGCGTAGCTAGTCACCTAATACCTAACTATTATCTAGCTATTCTAGTACTTCCTCCAGGACCAGGCCTAGATCCCTAATAATAGTGTGGGAGACTACCTATAGGCTGGTAGCACGGTACCCTAGACCAAAGACATGCTAACCCAGGTTCTAGTATAGTAGGGGAGGCGCTTACTTAGTAAGTATATCTACTTATAGGCATGGCGTTAGATTATAATTAGGATCACCCATTATAAGCTTGCCCCTACTAAAGCTAACCTGCTTATTAGGGCAACCAAGGAGCGGGAAGGGGAAGATAGGGAGGGGAATATTATAATACCTATAGGAAGCATGCTAAATGCCTTATACTAGCAAGCTAGCCATACACCCTATATAGGTAACCATATCTATGGGGGCACTATGAATTTCTATAGTAGGCTTACTAACGCTAGGCTATAGGAGTATCACCACGTTAGTATACTCTAGTACTACCTTATCCAGGATCCACTCTACTTCACTATGACAGGAGCCACCCTAATACTAGTATCCCAGCTATGGGGCATGGATAAAGCAGGCTTAGACCTAGACCACCTACACGGCCCTACTCCATGGGAGTGGGATACACCAACCCCGACATGCAGGCGGGGCGCCGGCGCTGGCGGCGCCCATATAGACAGGGACGCCGACCTGGTCCAGCCACTCGCGATCACGCTAGCCAAGCGGCCCTAGGTACAGCAGCAGCAGCAGCAGGACAAGGACGGGCAAGGGGAGGTGGGAAGGCTGGTGGAGGGGACACCCTTGGTGCGCTGCATGGCCTAGTGCTGTGCCCCTACCCGAGCGCGCCGCTAGTGGCCAATGGTGGAGGTGACGCTGATTCTAGAGCGCATGTATGGGCCTGGTGCCTACTACCACACGTAGTAATAGTAGCAGGCTATCGAGCATATCCTAGCCAGCCATGGCCAGGTGGTGGCCATCTTGTGTATAAGTGAGGGGAAGAGCCTGTTATATCTACTACCATGTTAGCTCCCTAGTACTAGTATAATAATTATTATCCTACCCCTTCTAGTATTACGGGACGAGATATACTATTAGAGCACCAAGGCGGGTATCCACGCGTATATCTAGGGGCCTATCACCTAGCCTTATGCCCTCCACTCATATCCACTGATCTTTATAATAGTGGAGTAGGCTATCTATAATACTACCTTCCATAAGTTTATATACCACCTTTATATAGCTAACTAACTAGACTATATAGTATTTAATAAGTACTACCTTACTATTACTACTCTATCCTACTACTAGGTAATGGCGCTCCTGCCCTAGCTACGTGAGCTCTAGGTCTAGACCATCTTCCTAACCAGGACACTACTACTAGTGTTAGTACCTGAGTTCTAGAAGTACATGCTACTAGATAGCGCCTGTTTTATATAGGGCCCTACTACCTATTAGGATATATATCTTAGGGTGTACTACTACCCACCTAGTCAGGCCTATATCTAGGACTTTACCCTACCTAGACTATGCTACTTTATTACTACCTTAGAGCTAGGTAAGCAGGGGATTATCTATTATATATAGAAGACCCTCTCTAAGGAGATTACTATAGTGCTAGCAGATCCTATCTACTATTCTAAGTCTAGCACCATGGAGGAAAAGGCCCAGGTACTATAATACTAGTATAGTAGTAACCCTCCCTTCCTAGTTATAACATTAGCCTTTATTATAGGTGTTAACTACCTAGTAGTATGCTAGGTGATCCATGTTAGCACCCTGAATAATATTATTAACTTTATATAGGAGATCAGGCGCCTATTCTAGGATAGCGCTAGTAGCTAGGTACTAATCCTCCTTCCATCATAGTAGCACCTAGTAAGTAAGTATACTAATAGCCGCCTACTAGATCCCATAGAGGCTGTTATGGAGGAGTACTTAAGTAAGATAACCCTCTACTATAAGTAGGTGATCTCCTATGTGCTTAATAGTGAACTATAAGCATGTAACCTAAATGCCTTACTATATAACCACTATAAGGAGCATGGTCAGCCCTAGCTACCTAGTAAGGTAGAGGAGGCTACCCCTCTACTCCCCAGGGGTTGGTCCGACGCGCCCCCGCTGTATTTCTTCCGCCCCTGATTGGCTGGTTTGCTCCATCCCGCTGATGGGGCCCCGCTT
>NW_027263930.1:0-6565 GCF_044049435.1 Aspergillus pseudodeflectus | reverse complement strand
AACTAATTACAAGTGTTAACGAGTGTGCTTAAATACTAAGTTCCATCATATCCTGACTATGCTCGGCTCGTAGCCTGGCTATGATCCGGTCATGTCCTGGGTATGCCCCATCGTAGTCAGTCTATGCTCCTCATAGCCTGCCTATGATCGTAACCCTAATCCGGCCTAGCATCATAGCTCGACTATGATCGGTCTCGGTGCATTGTTCTTCCGTAGTTGTCACGGCGCTAGGCTGCGGCACAACGGATTCATTGGCTGTCAATGCCCGCGTTCTCTGACATCTTCATACTAGTTGGACGTTGAGTGAACTTGTGTAAGTTAATCCATTATTAGGCTTAGGTCAAGATGATCCCAAGGTTTAGGAAGGCTTGAGAGGTCAACCTTCCGTAACACTATAGTATAAAATACCAAGGTTACTAGTATTATCCTATTATCTCTAGCTAGGTCTTTAGGGATAAAGACCTTAGCAGGGAGGGGTAGTTATAAGGCCTTAGAAGATCCTATATAGTGGTTAATCTTAGGCTTATAAGGCCCTATACAGTACGTAAGGGGTTCTAGGGGAATCATGAGGTATCTTGTAATTTGTATTAGTCTTTTAATAAGACAATGGAAGGACACGTGACCTTGCACAGAACCTTTACAATAAGTGTCTCCTTTTTATTAATAATAATTTTAAAGGTATAAACTATTACTTTTATACTATTTTTAAATTATAGTTTATTATTTTTATAAAGAAGTTTTTTATAAGATTTTAATAACTAGGTGGCTACCTACTTAACGACTATTTTATAATAAAAAAATACTTTATAGTTATAATTTAGTTTTTTAATTAAGTTATATTTTTTTATAGTTTAGTATAAACTTTATTTAAAAATATTATAGTATATAGTAGGTAATAACTAGTTAGTATTAATATATAAAAAATAATAATTAATAATATTCTAAAATTCTTTAATAAAAATATTTAAAATTATATTTTTTTTTCTAGGCTATAGTTTATAACTGGTAGATAAAAATTAAATTAAATTTTAAGTATAAAAAGAGGAAGTTTTACCTAAATAGAAATTAGAGTTTCGGGTTATATAGTACTAAGTTAGTATCCAAGGCCTTAGTTACTAGTAGCCTTAGTGCCTCAGGTACTAAGGAACTTGTAATGCACTGCCTCAAGCTTCATGCTGTAATAATTATAATAATTTTTTATATATAGACCTAGAACTTAATTATGAAATTATATTTATAACCTAAGACCTAAAAATACCTATTAAATCAGGAATGTAATAGGCCTTAAAACATTTTCAGGGCGGACATTTTAGTAACCTCCTTATTAAATTTCACAGTAGCAGCGCTGCGCGCGACAGACTGATGATATTCACATGGTTATCTGGAGGACCAAGCACGTGACCTCGCCGCGCTCGCTAAAGGTGCCTCAGGCTCCTACATCAACAGAAGATGCTGAATGTCTTGATCTATGTAGGTACTGTTAGGAAAGGAGCGTTGGACACTATAAGAACCTCTTCTCTCGCTGAGAACCTCTTTGACCAGGAAACACCATCTTACCTCTCCTGCATGTATTACGGAAACCTTCGCTAGAGCTTCAATTTAGCCTATTCCGCGATCATTGTACAGTACATCTGTCCAGGGTGCTTCGAGAAGTAACCACAGCTAACAGAAAGTACTTCCTGTACTATTTGCAAAATCAATGATGAACGTGATCAAACCAAGGGGGAACAGCACTGTAATCTCTCTCCTCGAACATTATGCTGACCACTGGTGCACTGGAACACGGAGAACATTTACGCGGAGGAAGGATTGGAGAAGACGCGAGCACTATATGGTTTTCTTCTCTTGAGCCGCACTGCCCTGGAATCGAGCCTCGAAAGACCAGTTGGACGCATGAGGACAAGAACTCAAAAAGGAAAATTGTCATTGACAGCTACAGCACTATTCCGATTTTTTTTTTTTCTATTTTGACATCGGAACAATCCCGACAACTGTCCAGGTCGCCTAACAGATACAACCCAAGGACTTGGAAATGCCCGTGCCTTAAACAGTCTCCAAGACCTGCTCCTTGAACTCGCGCTCAACCTTCTGACCCTTGTCATCGGTCGTTGACTCGCCATGAAGGTTCAGCAGCGCACCAAGATCAAACTTGGGGGCCTTGAGAAGCTTAACCTTGCGAATGTGGACCTACTAGAGTTAGCTGCGACTGTGCACAGAGGGATGTTTGTTGTACGTACATGCTGCAGAGGGTAAATTCCCTGAGTCGCCTTCTCGATCTCGCGGCCGATGACCTCGGGGATAAGTTTTGTCGTAAGTTGAGCGAGGGAGCAGCTGGCGGCCTCGCGTTGCATGATTTCGGTCATCTTCTTCCGAATGGCGCGGATCTGAGAAGAGCGAGCATATGTGGTCTTCTTGATCTGGTTGGGGCGTCTCTTGGTGAAGGCGATGGCGAATAGGCGCAGAAGATAGTCATCGGTGGTCTTGACGGTAACGTTGGCCTCGATGAGGGACTGCCATTTCCGCACAAGGGATCGCAGCTTGTCGGTAGTAAAGTCGAGACCGTGGAAGTTGGTGAGACAGTTCTTGCCTTGGATTTCGTCGACGCGGAGCTTGACCTTGCGGAAGGCGTGGTCCTCATCGTTCTGGAGATCCGCAAGAGAGACTTCGAAAATACGGCCCTTGAGCGAATCGTTCGCGTTCTTCAGACCGCTGGTGCGGTTGACGATGGTCTTTCCGACGCTTCACGTATTCTGGTCAGTTCAAATGTGCGACATTTTGAGGTGCGGGTTGGACAGTTGTATATTGGCGCTGCACTCACTCTCGGACCTGGAAGGTAGAAGGAGCCTATACAAAGTTAGTCACATTGTCAATTTCCCGTAGTTTCATCCTTGTTTACCTTTACGGAGTATTCATCCTTTCTGGTAAAAGGGTCGACGGTCCTCTTCTTGATACCCTTCTTGCCCTTCGACAAGCGCTTGTTCCTAGCGGTCGATTAGCAAAGGTTTCAATCTCTTTGCGGTGCGCCGATAGAGAATCGGGGTCGAATTCCGTACTTTCCAACAGCCATGTTTGCGACTCGGGCCTATCTGTCAGTTGTCGGGGACAGACGAGATGTTCACACCACGAACTCTGGTGGAAAGGGTCGGATCGATTCGTGCTGCTTGCCGCGGTTTCGACGAACAAGAAGTTGCGAGCAAAATCCCACAGAAAAGTCCATTAAGCGAGACGCTGGCCCTATGGTCCAGCTTATGTAATATTATCCACAAACAAGACCTCCTATGATTGGGTTGAGGCAACGACATCACGTGCTTCTCACCTCCACATTTTTTCCAGGTTGTCAACGGAGTTGGTTCTTCACTCCTCGTTGATGGTGCTTCGAGACCCATCGTGTTTGCTTAGTATCTAGATACAGTAATGGTGTTAACAATAAATCGGCACTTTTTCTGCGGGCAGTTCTCTTCACAGATGGTTCAAGTTGCTGGGATGCATTTTTCAAGATCTCGCCCTCGGTTTCGCTTCCTGATATCCCAGAGTGCGTACCCCTTGTTCTTCGCAGCCTTTTCACAAGAATTGAATCACGGGGCTTCGTTAAACTCAATATACTGAAAGTCCATCCTTGTAGTTTTCCATGGACTACTCGTAGAAGTGTAGCATATGTTGTATTATGTAAGATCTGACGACGATCGCGAGGCTGGAGTCTTGAGAACCCATTGGTGGGTCGTGCTATCGGATGCCGCCACCGACTACCTCATCGCGCAAGCTGACCCACATGTGACTTTGCGCCCTTTGCACCACCCTTCCACGTCAAGTCGGTTCAATGTGAAGGGCCTGGACATATCTACTCCGTACAAGACTAGCTCTGGACATATTTACGGTACTAGATCTTTCTCTTCCACAGATTGCATTCAGGCCTTTCAAGTATGGTATGTCTCTTTTGATTCATCAATTCTCGCTTTGAGACGCTGACCCATTTTCCTTGTAGGGTAAGCGTAAGAAGTCAAGTCGTCAACCCCAGACCACCAGAAAGGTAGTGGCGGATTTCTCACCTGTTATCTAAGCTACGGCTAACTGAAGAGGATAGAGAGAACCCCTTCCAAGCACATTTGCCTGTCTCTTTTGCAACCACGAAAACTCTATCATTGTGAAATTGGACAAAAAACTGGGGCTGGGACATCTCTCCTGCAAAGTGTGCGGGCAAAGATTTCAGACGGGCATCAACTGTGAGGACCAATGCACCGATGCCAATTTTTTCAGCAATTCTAATCGGCAACAGACCTTTCCGCCGCGGTTGATGTATACTCCGACTGGGTCGACGCATGTGACGCAGTGGCTAAAGATGCGGCAAATAAATACGAAGAAAGTGATGCGCATGGAATACGGTCCAGCAATCGCCCATTGTCTCCCGACGACCGAGGTGTTGAGCTTGCGGAGCAGACGGGCCACTATGACGATTACTGAGGGGCCGTTGGGAAAGATAAACGGTGTACGCAACGACGACCGAATGATTTTTGACTTTGACTACAAGGCGCTCAGAATACCCAGTGCTCCAATGCTTCATTGAATGCGCAAACGTGGTCGCCCGACTGGGCATCGTTAATGGCAAGTTTCGGGCTTGGACAGGATTCTTGATCCATACCCACGCATATTGCCTTTGCAGAAGATTTGTCATCCTCAGTGACATTTCATAGAGTGTAGTAGCGGTCACCAAAGTCACCGAGACCAGGAGTTATATATCTGGAAAGTATGGTATTAGTCCGATTGCTCACGTTAGCTGTACAGGATCTTACTTCTTCTCGTCTAAGCCCTGGTCAATAAAGGCAGTCACCACTCTTAGCTTAGGAAAGCGTTCGGCGAAATCTGCAACACCCGATGGGCTCGCGATGAGATTGAGGAAAAGGATGCGTTCCTCAGGAACTCCCTTGGCCTTCAGAACCTCGACTGCAAGTGTTGCGGAACCTCCTGATATACCAGTTAGCAACTCTACACGCCTCGTCTCAAGATTTCGTAGACCTACCTGTTGCAAACATTGGATCAAGAAGAAGAACCCAACGGTTGGAGATATCGGCAGGAAGCTTCTCGTAGAACAGCTTTGGTTTGCAGGTTTCTTCATCCCGTTGTATGAGTATCTTTCCAATTCGTACGGATCGACAACAATCTCGTAGCCCCTGTTCCATGGCCTCACCCGCCCTCATGATCGAGACACCACATATTTTCCCCTCGAATTTGACGCCTAGATAAGAGCGCCCCACGGGAGTAGTGACGGATTGTTCGACAACTGGAAGATGGTTAAGCCCCTCTTCGACTAATAAGCGGATGATTCTATTCGAATAGAATATAAAGTCTGCTCGCCCAGTTCCCTGGTCTCTGATCATACTATAAAAATGTCAGCAAGAGCCAAAGAAATACGAGTGGAAACACGGGTTTACTCACGTCAACAAAGCTATCAACTGCGGAGTTTGAGGCAAGACGTGGACATTTTCGTAAGATATGCTTTTCGACACAGTTGCCGTAGGTTTCTCCTTGTCTGATCTGTAAACTGGACCGACCCCTTGAGCCGGAGAAGGGATGGGTTCAGTATTGCCACTCATTGTGAGTAAGGGAGTGCGGTGGAAAGCAAATTTATCAAAACAGATCAGAGACGGCACTGATGGTGTTGTAGACAAAATCGGTTTGAATAGGAACTTGAAAGACCGCAGCCAGTCCCCTTTTAAGGCTTGCAGGTAGGTTGGTACAGTAGCTATTATCGTGACTTTTCACTCGCACTCAACAGAAAATTATACAGCCCGCTGTGAAGTGGGCGAGTATTATTATTCAAAGAACAAATACGTAGCATAATCGGGCGGGCGGGGGAAAGACTACCTTCCAAGTTTGGACTAGTCTTATCGAGAGAGCATTGCGCTTGGGTGCGGGCTTCGGCGCTTTGCCAATCCTTATCGGGATTAAAATAGATTGGAACGACTTGATGCAACAATTGCATGAAGCGCAACAGATCATCGAGCAGCTGGTTGGTTGCTGGATGATACCCTGGACGCTTGTCTCAAGTGTTTGGCAATTGCGCGACTACTATACTGTGGAAGAAAGCCACCGGAAATATAAGGCACTCTTTATAGTATGTCTGGAGGCTTGGGGCGTGGCTTTAACTTTTATGTATGACTGTTTTCCAGGTTTCCTTGACAGGGCATTAGTCATCTTGGTTACTTAACGTAATTCCCGGGTCGTCCGATCATCCCGGGTCATCCGATCACCCATCAAAAATATAGATACTTGTCGAACTTGAAGCTATTCCCAACAACGCAATTCTTAATATTTTTAATTAAACTAAGTTTGACGGCGATTAGGACACCCAGTTCGAATATGGCCCTGTATACCACATTCACTACACCTTGGTGGCGCACGTTTTCGGGCTCCAGAAGCGAGCGGAGTAGAACTACTAGGACCTCCTTCATCCACATTTAATTGCTCATTTCTCAACGTAATTAGGTCCCTTGCCTCTTGCACTTGTAGACCAGCTATAGGACTCATTTGCCGTTTAGATCGACCTTTTTTTTGCTGTTGAATCTGGCTT
>NW_027263929.1:0-6868 GCF_044049435.1 Aspergillus pseudodeflectus | reverse complement strand
CATAGCCTGCCTATGATCGTAACCCTAATCCGGCCTAGCATCATAGCTCGACTATGATCAGTCTCAGCGCATTGTTCTTCCGTAGTTATCACGGCGCTAGGCTGCAGCACAACGGATCCATTGGCTAATAATGCCCGCGTTCTCTAACAATCCCCCTCTTTTGAGGTCTTTGTCCCAAAGACACTGATAAGTAGCGTTCTCCCAGGTGAGGTCGCAGTCCCAGTCCTCATCCGTTTCAAATGTTGTCACGCTGACTTTTCGCGATGTCTTCCAGATCTAGCGTTATCAAGAATTCCCTCTGTCGCAAAATCGAAGATAACGGCTTCGTAATGGTTTTCCCGTGTGAACGTTGTTTAAGACTCAAACGCTCGTGCATCAAACTCGAGGGTTCTTCTCATTATAGTGAATGTGTTAAAGCCAATGGTTGTAAGTATGTCGACTTAAAGATGTCATTTTCTAATAGCGAATAGAGGCGACTGGTTGCAGCTTAAAATAAAATTGAAGAAGATAAGGAGTTATTACTTAACAAATTAATTCGTCTCTGAAAATAAAAACGTCTCTTAAAGCAGCGCGCTGGCGACTTCATTACTCACGATTATAAGGAGATCGCGGATCTTGAAAGGTTGGAAGAAGAGGAGCGGAAACAAAAGGAAATCAAAGAGGCATAAAAGAGTCAGTTAGCTACTGTGTTGAACGGCGAAAGTTCTTCACAGGTGGCTTTCAATGCGGAAGCTACTAAGGCCTTTATATTGCCTTCTTTGTTAGACCCTTTCTTTAACTATCTCCATGCTGAAATTCCTGAATCTTTTTAGGGCAGTTCAAATGCCTAATAGGTTCCCATGAATCGTTTTCTAGTGAGTAACCCTTCTATCTGACGAGGTACTGAACCTGACCTTTCATTGTGCGTCGGTCTAGGATCTTTTCGACTTCAAATTCCTCATCGATATCGGTAGCTTCATCTTCGGCGTTTTCTAGATTCAGCGTTGGTTTAAGCAATGAGATATGGAACACTAGGTAAACTCGTATTCTTATTAGTAGTATTAGGCGATAATTGTCATTCGCAAGTTTCTTTTTAATTCTGAATGGTCTATATTTCACAGCATTAAGTTTATTGCTTGGTCATTTGCTCTTAATATTGAAATCTTTTCTTCCTATTGTTCGTTGTAATAGGTAAACTCTCTCTCCCTTCTTTAGTTGAGGCGTGTCCCCACGCTTCAAATCGTAATAGCGTTTCATTTTTTCTTCAGCCCACCTGATGTCTTTCGCAATTGAGTCATGTAATACGCTTAAGTGCTGAACCTACATCAGTACTACTGGCGGTCTTCCGTCTAGTGGCAGAATCATTTATAATATTCTTAGATTCCTTCCTAAGTTCGTAAAGTGAGGCGTGCAGTTCGTGGTTGCGTTTCTCGCATCATTAATTGCAAACTGTGCTATAGGCAAAAGTTCAACCTAATTGTCCTGATTCTAATCAAGATAGTGCCGTAGGTACTGTTCTACTGATTGAATCATCCTTTCTGATTGTCCATCGGTTTGCTGGTGGTGCGTAGTAGACATATCCTGGCTTGTCTCACTGGCTTCCATAATTATTTTCCAGAATTTCAATGTGAATAGCTTGTCTCTGTCAGATGTGAATCTCTTTGGTAGTCCTGTCCATGTAAACACTTCCTGTAACATTAGCAATGCTAGCTGCTCGGTAGTGAGGTTCGCTGGCGTTGGTCTGATAATCGTGTATTTCGTCATTTTGCACACAACAATGATCGCATTGGTGTAGGCAATTCCTGTGATTGTATCCTTTGATGGTGGTAATCCCATAATGAAATCAACAGCGATACTTTCCCATGGCTTTGTTGGTATCTCAGGTATCCTTATCTTCCTAAATGGTTGGTATCAAGATGGCTTGTTCCTATTGCATTCGTCGCATCGTGCAATGTAATCGTGAACCCGTTGGTGCATTCGCGGAAAGTAGTATGCTCGTTGGATTTTCTCCATCGTTTTATCAATTCCCTGGTGTCCCTTGGTTGGTGGGTCGTGATACGCTTTAATCACCTCTTCTACCATTGAATCTGGTACCATGATTGATCCATTCTAAAGTAAAACTCCATTACTTTCTTCCTTCTATGTAGCTCCGTAGCTCCATTTCTATAAGTGCTCGTTACTCTGTTATTCTTTCTTAAGGCGTACCATGAACTCGTAATCGTTGATTATATAAGTAGTGGAAAGCTCGGCTTCCTAGTTAAATCTAAGAACTTCTCTATCCTAGTAGAACAAGTTCATTTCTAGATTCTTGACTTCAACCATGTAGTCTAGTCTCCAGCTTAGCGTGTTAGCAGCGATATTCTTTTTCCCATTAATATGCTCAATCCTGAATTGGTATTATGAAAGCTCTTAGGCCCATCTGATTTATCGTCCTTTGAGTTCTTTCGTTGTCATGAAGTACGTCAAGTTCTTGTGGTCCGTTTGAACAACCACTTCGTGCTTTGCTCCTTTAAGGTAGTGTCTCCACTTCTTAAAACCTTCTATGATAGCTAAGGCTTCTCAGTCATGGGTGTCGTACCTTCATTCCATTTTGGTCATTTATCGCGAGTGAAAGGAGATAGGTCGTAATTTCCCATCTATTCCTTTTTACTTGAGGACCATCCCAATTACTCCTCCCAAGGCGTCTGTTTTCAGGTAATATTACAGTTCTAGGTTGGCAGGTGATAGAATTAGTGCTTCTTTCACACTTTTCTTGACTTTCTCAAAAGCATCTTGCTGCTTAGTCCCCCATATAAACGGTTCATTGTCTCGTAGCAATTTTATCATTAGTCGTGCAGTTTCAGCGTGTCGATAGAGATACTCTCTAATATATCCTGCGATTCCTAGGAATCCTTTAACCTGAGTCTTATTAGTTAGCGCTGGCTATTTGAGGATCTTGTTGACTTTCTCTTGTAGTATCTTCCATCCATCTTGCGTAAAGATCATTCCAAGGTATTTAACCTCTATTACGTCGAATTTGCACTTTTTAATGCTTATTATAAGTCCTGCATCTATCATTGTCTGTATAACTTCTCGTACGTGTCCCTCGTGCTCCTCGGGGTTTTTAGAGAAAATAATCACGTCGTTAAAGTAAACAGCGACAATCCAGTTGAGATATTTCCGTAGGACATGCGTCATGAACCTAGCAAACTCAGCAGGCAATCGTGTGAGTCCCATAGGTGCCATAACCCATTCGTATAATCCTAGATCCATGAGAAATGCTGTATACTTCTGATCTTCTTTCCTTAAAAGCAGGTTGTAATAGCCCTATTTAATATTAAAGACGGTTAGTCTCTTAGCTCCTTGCAGCAAATCTTGTTTTTGTCCTATGTGTAGTGCTTGGTTTGTGTTGTTAATCGTTAGATTATTCAACCATCTAAAGTTAATGACCATTTGATCGCTTCCGTCTTTCTTGAGTACAAACATTAGTTGTGAAGAGTATGGTGAATCAGACTCTTGGATATATCCAGCGGGTAGGAATTTCTCAATGAACTCTTATTTAAGTCTTAGCTCTTTTAGTGACTTCCTGAACTATTGCGTTTGCTTGAGCTTGTTTTCCACTCCCTTAACTAATAGTATCTTTGCTTCGTAGCATTTGTTGTGCTGTGGTAGTTAATATTCTTTTTTAATAAATAGTTCGATGAACTCGTGGTATTTCTTCAGCAGTCTCTTAAGGACTTTGGTGAGTTCCTTCTTATAAACTTCTTTTGGTTTTAATCGCACAGTTATATCATCCTGTGTCTCAGTTCCACGGGTCCTAGACCCCAAGGCTTCAGCCTTTGTCATTTTAATCTCTAGTAGGGTTTTCCCCGATACTCCTGCAGTAACTTGGATCTGTGTGTTTCATTGTCATTCTTTCCTGGTTCGCAACTGATGTTCTTTGATCTAAATATTCCCAGTTATCTAGTCCACTGTCAGGTTTCACATGTGTAGCCATGTCATCCTAATAACACTATCGTAGAATCCTTGCTCCGTGGTTAGTACCACTTTGAATTTCAGATTTTCTAAATGTTCTCCACTATTAAACCATACTTCATCCGTCATAAGTGCTAGTGCGTTGTGTAATAGCTTTCCTCCAAACCTGAAGATTCGTTGATTATACCTAGTAGGTTGCGTTAGTATGTTGTTGGTACTAATAAATCTTTCGCTTAAGAATTATTCCGAATATCCTGAATCTAGTAAGATTCTTGTATGCTTCCCATTTAGCTTTGCAATAATCACGATTAACTCGTTATTTTCTACGGAAAAGAGGTTCACTTCTTTCTAATATCACTCGTAATATTGCCGTAAAATATCATTCTAGTTTCACGGTATAAACTTTTCTTTTTTATTATGGAATGCACAGTACTTGACTTTATAGTCATACGCACTAAGTTTTGAGTGGTTTGGGTGTCCTTGTTCTTCCTCTGCGCAATTACAGTCGTCCTTCCTAAGTAGATATCTAAAGTTGGGCCTTTCTAACACCTTCAGTGGCTGCGGTATCCAGTACTATTCATATTTAATGTTTCGATATTAAGCACAATCTTTATCATAGCATTCCATCCAATGAATTTCTTAGTATGCTTTCTTACTTAGCTAAGGGTAGTGTTAGTAAGAGCATTAGTTCACGTGACCTAGAATTCCACTACACAAGCTTGTTCCTTATTCGTTTGACACTCTTTCATATTCTTCAGTAAACTCAATGTTGACTTTTCTATGTTAAGGGCATTCCAAGAATATCTAATCTCTACATCATTCGCATTTTAAAATGTGATCTTGCCATGTTTTTCCAGATTCTTCCCAGCAAGTTGCGCGTGCCGGTAGGCAACTACAAGGTTCATCTTCCTTGAATTCACTATCACTTTCAAGCGGGGTTTCGGTCTGAGTTTCACGAGTCTCATAGCGATTTATTACCATTTCATCGCTAATCTAAACCATTAAAGGATCTTAGTGGAACTTCTCCTTTAAATCTGGGATCTCACAATCATTTGTTACTGATTGCGCTACTCTCATAGTCCATAGTAGGGTGAGAGGGTATTCCTATATCAATACTGAGCTATGCCTCCCATCAAAGCTCATAGAACGTCTTCCATCATACTTCAGCTCAATGTCTTTAATAATTTTTCTGAGACCTGTGATTCCAGTCTCTCCATACCACGTTTTAAGTGCTTCATTGTACTTCGTCATCCATTTGTCCACTCAATCATTGGGGCGAATTACATGTCTAAGTAATATGCTAGACGCTTCTTCTAGGTTAATGTCTAAAGCTAGCATCACTTTTTCCTATAGCTATTCTTCTTCAAGCGCTGTGAGCATCGTTTACTTCATCTCACGTACTTCCTAGATCGTCTAGTTCACGTCCTAAACGGCTTTCTTAGTTTTCTTTGATTCTTCGGTAATAGCGAGGGTAAGTTGTTTAAATCCATAACTAAGTGATTCGCGAATAAACTTGTCCCTTTTTAGGTATTACACTATTTCTTCCTTAGGGATTTCTTCCATGTTATCTGTTTCATTCCCATCATCATCCATCATGGTGGTAATCGGTTCGGTTATCACAAAGGCGGCATTAATTTGAGAGTCGTGGGTGGCCAGTCTATTCTTCTTATACTTTGATCGACAATCCTTCTTAACATGTCTGATTTTTCCACATCTATAACACTTTCCTTTAAAGTGTCGCTTCTCATGCGGTCCATCCTTCCGTTCTCTAGTGGTAATGGCTGTATTTATTTTAATGTCCCCATCTCTGTCCTTTTTCTAACCTTAGCTTCCGCGTTGGTTGCGATGATTATCTTTCACTTAATCCCATCGTTTCTTTTCATGATAACATTCGATTAGTCAGCTCTCAATTCCCAATGCGATGTTAATTATTTCATTAAGCGTTTCAGCTTTCTTCTTGTACATCATGGCATCCTTAATCTCTAGTTTAAGGATATTATAATACCAAGAGTGGTATGCTTTATCTTCCCAATCAAGGTTCGATGCAATTTAGTAAAATTTCGCGGTAAGTTCTCTAACACTCATTTTTAGTCCTTGGCGCAGGGCGTACATTCATCGTTCAGCGGTTTTCTCGGCATCAGGATCTCCGAAGGCTTTAGTGATTTGTCTTTTAAAGCCTGCATAGGAGTCAAAGACTTTATTAGTACTATCTTTCCTATCTACGCGTCTTAGGTTCTCTTGAAAGTCCCGCATAAATGGTTCAAACCAGTCAAAGGCAGCTCTAGCGAGGTAGGTTCCGGCAAAGAGTACTTTGTCACTTTCAGCAGTACTGGTCAAGTTGTTGATCCATATCTGCATGTCCATAGAGGTTAAGTATCTTCTCAAGTTAGAACGCTTACCATTGAAGGGTTCGGCTTTATTCGCCTTGATTCCTTTAAACGTCTCAAGCTGAGTTGTCTTGGTTAGGAGGTGACCACTGATTCCTTTAAGCTTTTCAATCTTCTTAAGTGTAGTGATAAGTTATTCCTTAAGGGTCAGTGCTTTCACAAGAGTTTCTTTCAAAGCTAAGGCAGCTTGTTGAACGGTCTTGCCTTTATTATCGCCCATGGTGGATAGTAGACGTGATCTTCTCTTTCGAAATGAGGGTCTGTTACTGTCAGATAAGTCCAACCGATCCTGCTTAGGCCTGGAAGGGCTTAAGGTATTCTGATATCGATAGAGAAGACTGCTTCTTAACGAACTAAGAAGGTAACTGGGTTTCTGAAAGGTAGGGTAGCTTTGATTCCAAAAGTAATAGACAATAACTAGAACTAATTACAGGTGCTAACGAGTGTCCTTAAATACTAAGTATCCATCATATCCTGACTATGCTTGGCTCGTAGCCTGGCTATGTTCTGGTCGTGTCCTGAGTATGCCCCATCATAGTCAGTCTATG
>NW_027263928.1:0-6989 GCF_044049435.1 Aspergillus pseudodeflectus | reverse complement strand
AAATATCGAAAAACTACGAAGAATATGGGACTACGAAGAATATGGGGCGCACCCATAAGACGAAGGCGGTTGGGTGCAGCAGAAAGGCACGGATATGTGGTTCGTGCCCCTGCCAAGCAAGATGGCCATTATGTAAGATGGCCTTTCAGTTGACTGGCTCGCGCGTCCCCCACGACATTCACTTCTACCCCGACGCGTTCCAACGGGCAATTCTGCGCGTCACTGACCAGCATGTCATCGCACATTTTCGTTCAACGTTCGAAACCCTCAAGATGAGGTCGTCTATCATGTCAATATTCCCTTCTAGTTCCCCCGACCCCCGTCCTTCGGCCCGCCTGGTCCGCAGATTGAACTGATGCGTGTCCTCAAACGAGGCAGAGCAAAGCCGGTAAGCAAAGATCCAAGGGACTGGGACAGCCGGACGGCCAGGAAGGGGCGTAACGGCGGTGGGCCGCGTTTGACTAGAGCTCCTCCAACTTCAAACACCTGTCAATATTGCCCTGGTTAGCTGTTTTCCTCCCATCCCCGGTTGTGATCGCTTCCTGGATCAGTGACTGACGCTCTGAATCGACCGCAGCTACACGAGAGACGGCCAACCGTAAGGCTGGCGATCGGATGGGGCGGGGTTCACCTCTGGTAACCCTGTGCTTTCCAGGCCCTGCGAGAAACATCAATATCCGACACGATTTCGACATCCGCTGAAGGTTATTATAAATGCCTGAACGCTGGTGCTCGGGTGCTGCGTGCCACACCCTGGCACAACGGATGGCCACACCAGGCAGTTGTCCGCGCGAAGCGTTTGCCCGAACGAGGATGACCGTTTGCACTCAGACATGGGTAGCCACTATCTTGATCTTCCCGCATAAAATGACGTCCAGTCGACAGTCTGGACCGTTAGTTGCCTTTACTCTCGCACCGCAATCGCAATATGAACTGGCGAGACGGAATTTTGTTATGGGTCTTGTGCAAGCTTGGAGTGCACGCTTCCCTGGCCTCGAGGTATGCCCGATCTCTGGAACAGAGTTCAGAGCACTCGCTGACAGCCAGCCTGACATGCCCAGTGTCCCGGACCAAGGGGTCCCTATCATCCACCGAAGCGTCAGATACGTGTCACGGGTCTCTGATTCCAGGGTCGGCTTGGCCCAGTCCCAGTCCGCAGAGGCGATGCACCGGTCTCGTCGGCTGCCCCGTCTGGCCGGTTACGATGCCAACGTTGCGGTGGCACGCGTTCGCGGACCTACCATTGCCGACACTACCGCGATCCAATAGCGTATCCCGCGATAGGAGTCTGTTCTCGCCGTCGGACGAGCTGCGCAAACACGAAGATGTTGAAGGAACCGAGTACTGTGGACCGTTCGATTGCGGAATTACCGGACTGGGGGCATACGTTGGACCCGAAGTGACCGTTGTCGCGCGAGAAATCGACGTCGATTATGCTAGCGTTAGAACGTCCGCAGGATCAAAACATGTAGGGGAAATCTGGTAAAGTAATCGAACTGGCACGGGTGCTCGTCAAACAAGGGGCCATAGCTAGATCGGTCATCGGGAATGACCACGGCCTTCGGCTATTCTGGAGGCGACCCATTGGACGTGGCTTCTGGATGGTCCCGTTGTGTCGGCCACCGTTGTGTCAGTGCTCGACCACCGATGACACGGCTCCACGTCGAGGTCCAGGAGCCGGAGGTCATCGCTCAAGTTGGGCTGAACGATCGCCGTGACCTGGTTGCGGATCGACTGTCGAGCACAAACTGGAGACAGTGATTCGTTAGCATGGCCTCATCGGACGCATCAGCTGTTCCCAATTCTCGAAGAGGGTTCATACCGCCGACCAACATACTCCCCCGCCGCGTATTCAGGTACGTCGTTATCGTCTGCCACATCTACAGACCCTTTCATGAATTGAACCCTCGTGCCGGGGTTCCGCGAGGGCTCATTGTTGCGGTTTTGACGGTAGTAAAGGACGAATCGGAGGATCTATGACGGTCAGCCTATGGATCGCGGTCCGTTCGGCGGTCGTGGTACCTTGAATTCCTGGCGGTCGAGGTCCAGCAAATGCTGCATGTTCACCCACCGAGACTGTCTAGACCCAGTGAGCTCAGCTCACTGTTCTGCGGGAGACACGAGAGGTTGCTGCAATGCGCGGTACCTAGGTCTTCCATTTGCCAGACAACGATGAGCTTCCGGACCATGGCGCGGTGTTGTTCACTCGCGAGGACCAGGGTCTGGATGAGCGAGAAGACCCGCGCAATCCCAATATCCTCTACGATCAGGAGCACGATGCCGAAGCGGGCTAGATCCGGCGGTCTCCCATACGGCAACGAGGTCCTGCCTCTCGATATCTGCCGTTGGCTGGTATGGTGTACGGCTGCATCCTGTTTCGCCCCCGCCTGTCTCCATTCTCCCCCTTGTTCGGCAGAGCGCAGCGATGTATTATCTGGTGCCAAGGTTTCTGCCTCCCTCAACCTGTCCTCTTGACTGGCCGATTGCTCAGACGCATGGATCTGTGCGCGCTCACCGGACAGGTGTACTAGTTTAGAGGTCGGTGTATCTTCCCACGACGAGACATAAAAAAGCGGCAGTTGGCTAGCAAGTCGCAGGCCTGCCTGTGGCAGCCAGAGGTACACCTACTGACCGGGCTCGACTCTCCACCCAGAGGGAACGGTGGTGTCGATACTAAGAAGCTCCTGGTGCCGCGATATGACAACCGAAGGCCAGGAGTGGCCCCAGCGTCTTCTTAGAGGAACGGCCAAGGACATCAGCGTCAAAAAAATCCACAGAGCCGCTGCAGCCACCAAAGACCAGAGGCATTTGGACTGGCGCATCCAGACATGGTAGGACATCGAAGCCAGTCCGGTTACTGCCAAGAGGTAGTGACCCTTCATCGCCAGCTGCGGGTAACGGCGAACCAGCGCATGCAGTGTCACGGGAACGATCAAGATCATCGAACGCGCTGCCTGTTTCTGGTTAGCGGACGACCGATATCCGGGGAATCTGCACACGGAATCCTCCAGGAATCAGAGCAAATGCCTCACCAGAAATGGAACGTAATGCTGTCGTATAGCTTGCGCCGGTTGGCCGTCGCCCAGGATAGCAATCGCTCCGTGGAGGACGGAGTGGATGATGACCATCCGGCCGACCCATCGATGCATCCATGCTGCCGCCGACCAATCGATGCCTAGAAGATGCGCTGGAAACCCAAAGGTCCAAAAAAAGCTGACATATCATTTTACGTTAACTAAATTGTGAAGTAATTTTCGATTATATAATTGTATTGCGATTGTAATTTGTCTGGGCTTCTCTATCTACAGCTAGGAGTATTCAGAATAATCATTGGCGAAGAAAAATAAGATTGGCTCCTAATAAACAAGACTAATATACCTCATATCCTTGCAGTCGACTTGAAGGCATTGTGACCCTACCAGAAGATCTCTTCTGACCTCTACCACCCAGTTGCGTGATTGGAGGTGGATGCAAATCTGCTCCATCCTCTTCAACTACTTCGTCTCCTTCCACATCGTACGGCTGGTTATGCATTGAAGGCTGGGTCTCTGCCAGTATACTTTCTGCTTGGCATGGAGCCTCGAGTTCAATATTGCTCTGGAAATATTCACTTTCTTCAGCCTCATCATCGTCGCTGATCGGCTCAGCATCCTCTTTATTTGCTTTCAGCGCTTCATCCTCTTCAAGTGCCTCTTGACTCTCACTCTCTATCGGTTTTTCCAGTCGAGTTAACTGCTCTCCCTCGAGCGTGAATTTCTCAGAGCACATATACATCATCAAGTCTTGAATAGTCGCTTCGCGAAGAGATCCTCGACGATAATGACAGATGTCTCGTGCACTGTTGAAAAGCCTTTCAACACCCGCACCGGTGGCCGGAATCGAAAGCAAGTCGCGTGCAAGTCGAGAGAGCACTGGAAATTCACGCTCATGTTCTCTCCAATACAGCCGTGGTGGGACGGGAACATTTGCTATTAGAAGTCAGTCGGTCGTCCAAGTGCAGCATTCCAGCTGCCCGTACCTTCTCTGAGGTACTGATCCACCTCGTCATGCTCTGACCCATATTGGAGGATAGAGTCATCAATTGGTTCAAGTAGCAGATCAAGTTCCGAACCATGCAGTGCAGACGACCGATGCACCGTACGAAACAACAGCTCGGGGTTTTGCTGTTGATACTGCGTGAAGCACGTTCTCAAGTATTCACAGTACTTTTTTGAAGTTTCCTCATGGCAAGTAGAATACTCCCGATCATCAAAGGCAGAGAGTTTATACTGAGGAGCAAGGAGAGCTCCCGTGCCATAGAGAAAGCCGTGGTCACGATAGGTCTTCTCCTAGTACTCTCTCAGTTTCTGCCTCGCGGCGAGTACCGCGCCATACATATCCTTCTTCCAGGGCGTTGCCTTTTTCTTCAATTTTTGATTCGACCGTTCGATATGCTCCAGAAGTTTCCTATACACAAGAAACACGCTATGAATTGTAACGTCCTTGGTCTTCATCAGCGCCATGGTGAATTGAAAGAATGGTTTGGTCAAGTGGACCAGGTAGTCGATCTGTCGCCATTCAACGTCAGTAACCTTGAATTGCGAGTATTCATGATCGCAGCAGTATTTGTTGATGATATTTCTTAGTCGACGCGCACGGCGAAGCATCAAAAACGTGGAATTCCAACGTGTCTGAACATCGTGCAACGGAAACAGCCGGGTACCGCCTGATTGAAGACATAAAAATGCATCTCGCCGTTGCGGGCTTGCATTAACAAACACCGCAAATGATCGAATCTGTCTTCATAAGTACTCAGTGTGTATTTACAGTCGTTCGTAGAAACTCTAGGCTCACCTTTGCCAGGGTATGAGCCACGTCTCCGTAATTTGCTGAGTCTCTCAAACCGATGGCTTGAGTGTCGGACCAAAAGGTCTTTATTCTTGGGCGCCGCTCTAATATGCCTCAAAAGCTGCTTAGGCAAAGCTGAATCACATGGGCCATACAAGGAACCCGCACAATAGATTCCCTAGAGCCAATCGAGCCACTGGAGATCAGTTTTTCCTGCAAAGTACGGATCAAGGTCTCATTGTTGGTCGCATTATCTGTGGTGACGCTGAAGATGCGATGTAAGAGTCCGCGTTCCTTCAGTAGTTGATAGAGAACATCACTGAGGTTGTTCCCAGTGTGGGGGCCGTGTAAAGGTTCAAAGCCATGGAGCATTTCCCGGTAATTCCAATCTTTATCGATGAAATAGACTGTGATTGCCATGAATGCTTGCTGAAATAGACTGGTCCAACAATCCAAGGCGAGTGACACCTTAGTATATTCAGGCAGATCTTGCAAATGCGACTCCTGTTGAATCGTAACTGCATCCCGGAGCCGTCTTCGCAGGGTTTTCGCTGATGGGAGTTCCAGTACTTCAGGTCCTGAGGAGACGAGGTTAAGCAGTCTCCGGAACACAGGATTCTCCACCGTTTGAAATGGCAACCGAAGACAGGTGATGGTCTTTAGCAACTGCTCCTCAAGTTGGAGTGTCGTTGCCTTGTGCACATTGGGCGACTCCCTCATTGAATGGTTTTGCAACGAATCATAAATCTGAGTTTGATGAGACCCTCTCTTCTTTCCCTTGCGACAAGAATAAGACCTTTGGTGTCTGCTCATGGCACTTGTCCCATTGCCTTTGTACTGTGGATGGTCAAGCAAAGTAAGACAGGCTTTGCAGAGGACTCGTGGGCGCCCAGAATTGATATCGGCTACCTGGTCAAAGTGCTTCCAAACGTCGGCGTGGCGCGACTCGGTAGACCACTTGATTTGGGACTGACCATCCCTGTTTAGCTTGCGGCCATATTCAGTTTTCTCCCACCATCTAAAAAATTCTCTCTCCTGGTTCAACTCGTACAAAATCCTGGTCTTTCTGCGTTGAGGGCCCACACGTCTTAGGGTTGGTGGAGGTCTTCGAGTGGTTATGTCGTAACTCTCGCGGGATTCAGTGAAAGGCTACAGGCCATCTTAGCATACCTATCAGGATTCCCATGACAGTCAGGCACACGAAAGAGGGGGTTATTCTCATACAGAGGACTGAATGTCCGAGTCCAAGAAAACGTCGGACCAGATGGCTCAATGGAGAGCAGGGGGCAGAAAGCCTGATGGATCGATCGGGATGACGAGGAAGAAGATGCTATATTGATGGTTCGTGCCATTAGAGTTGAAAATTAATTTCTTCATCCTGTGCGCTTTAATGTGGATTTTATTAAAAGACGCGTCGTGCTTTTGGATCTATCTATTCTTGAGTCGCGTCAAACCCGCGGTTACCCAACCCAAACCCAACCCAAAAACCCGCGCAACTTGGAGAACCTCACAATGGCTAATTTAAGGGCATTAATGGTACAGTTAATGACTGGATACGACGCGATATGCTTGGAATTTATTAAATCCTCATAAGTATATCGATATGGCGATTGATCGCTTGAGATACAGAAAGACCGTCGTGGGAATTATAGAGCGATACAGATATATATATTTTCTGAGCTTATGGGCGGTATTTGGGCGTAACACACACCCAAAGGTGTGGCAAGAATAAAATAACGTATTTCCTGGGCAATCCGGTCATCCCAGGTGATCCGGTCACCCAAAACACCTGTCAGATAAGTCCAACCGATCCTGCTTAGGCCTGGAAGGGCTTAAGGTATTCTGATATCGATAGAGAAGACTGCTTCTTAACGAACTAAGAAGGTAACTGGGTTTCTGAAAGGTAGGGTAGCTTTGATTCCGAAAGTAACAGACAGTAGCTAAAACTAATTACAAGTGTTAACGAGTGTCCTTAAATACTAGCTGTCCATCATATCCATCATAGCCCTCAGCTATGCTGGCTATGTTCCTTGTCAGAGTCGTCATAGTCGATAGCTCGGACGGTTATGACCGTAACTCTTGGCATCCTAGTCAGGGCTATGACCGGCGCGGCGCATCATTCCTCCGTAGTCGTCACAGCGCTAGCTGCGGCACAGCGGATC
>NW_027263927.1:0-7695 GCF_044049435.1 Aspergillus pseudodeflectus | reverse complement strand
CTTAAGGTATTCTGATATCGATAGAGAAGACTGCTTCTTAACGAACTAAGAAGGTAACTGGGTTTCTGAAAGGTAGGGTAGCTTTGATTCCGAAAGTAACAGACAGTAGCTAAAACTAATTACAAGTGTTAACGAGTGTCCTTAAATACTAGCTGTCCATCATATCCATCATAGCCCTCAGCTATGCTGGCTATGTTCCTTGTCAGAGTCGTCATAGTCGATAGCTCGGACGGTTATGACCGTAACTCTTGGCATCCTAGTCAGGGCTATGACCGTCGCGGCGCATCATTCCTCCGTAGTCGTCACAGCGCTAGCTGCGGCACAGCGGATCCATTGGCTGACAATGCCCGTGATCTCTGACAGCATCCAATACTAATATAATATCTACTAACCACCACCACGGGTATGCTGGGTATATAATACTAATATCTATAACTACTATAGATATACTACTTACCTATATATCTCCCTATATATATATATCCCTACTTACCCACCTATATACCTGCCCTACTTCCTTACCTTTATACCTACCATCTATAATATATATATATATATACCTTTATATAGATAATTTATTATATATATATATGTACTACTATTATATTAAAATTATATAATAATTATATATTCTTCTCCCCCTCTACCTCCTAGCTTACCCCGCGCAACCAATAAAAACTCTTAAATAACTCGCTGTGCCCGTGTGTACTGCGCTGCCCTAACCACTTAGTAACTGCTTCCATGTCCTGGCTGTCCACCCCAACTACTTGCAACCACCGCTGCCATGCCGCCTGCATGGCTGTTCCCCATGGCCCATGTAGCATGGACGCCACCATGGGGATTAACACCCCGCGGAACTCGCACCCTATGGCCCCCCTATCCCCTCCCTTCCACCCATGGCATATCGTCTGGGGCATCTCACATGTGAAACATCCAATGTACCGCGCGTACTGGATCTGCTGCCGTACCTATACTATCTACTACTTCGCTGCCTGGCTACTAGCATGCCTATATGAATATAAATCATGCTGGTTATCCCACTGCGCCATCATGTATATATAATATTAATCCTACCACTACCACGCCTCCTACTCCCCAAATTCCTTATCTAACCACTACCACGCGTGCTCTTACTAGAAATATATATCCCCTACCACCCACTACAACGCCTGTGATGCCTGGCTGCTAGCTAGAACCCTAACCACTACTAAACTACTTGGGCCAACTAGACCGGCTTCATGGCGGCCGGTATCGGCCCTGCTGCTGCCTGGAACTGATCTAATCCCTAACCCCAATGCTTCCACGGTGGCTAGTGGTGTCATGGCAGCCATGGTGGCTGCCTCTACCTCTGCCTCTGCCTCTGGTGGTGGTGGTCGTGGTGGTGGTTCGTATCTAATCTGGCTAACAATCGATCCACTGCTCGCGGGGCTATCATCTCCTGGTCTGACACCCTGTCCATCCTCTCTAAACCCTAACCCTGGCTGGGTTGCCAGTGGTATGATGGCCTGCGCGGGCCCACGCGCTGATATATCCTTCCAAACCCGAACCTGAACTGCCTGGGAACCGCTACTGGTGCTAGTGGTACTGGTGCTGGCCGCACGCTGGGCCTGCCAACTAGGATCATATTAGTCACACGCCTACTCCTCCTGCCTGGTATCCCCACACTGCTGCCGCTCATATCCATTAATAATCCCGTCTAAATACCCGTCTAAAACTACCTACTAGCACCCTCCTACCTACATGTATCTCTATACCTGCTGTGCCTCCATATCCTAATCTAGATCCTCCACCTGCTCGCGCGTATAGTGACTGCCTGTGCTACCACCACCCTACTTGTCCATCCCCTCTGGCTGGATGATAATAGCCTCACTAGCCTACCTATCCTACCCAGCCTGGCCACTCTCCTATACGTAATCCAACAATGTCCGTGGCACGCTAATGTGGATGATCACCTAGATGTTAGAGATATCCACCCCTATACCTAACACATTAGTGGCCATAATCACGTCTATAGTACCCTGGATAAACTACTATAATACCCCTACATGATCCACCTACCTACTGTAGTACGCCTTACACCTAAATATCTCCACTATAGCCTGTACCTGCTGTATGGTGTTCACGTATATCACCACCTTCCTACCACCAGCCCACCACGCCTGCTGGATGCGCGCCTGCATGAATACAATGATACTGGGATCATGCTACCACTGGTACGGGCTACTAACCACCACGGGCCGCCACACGCGGTATGTCACGTTGCTGCGGCTGGTGCATGCGTGATATATATATATCTGGTCGCGCGGGTAATGGATGTGCTGGCTGAACTCGCCTTCCAACTATGGGGTAACGTGGTGGTCAAATACACCATCTACGTGCACGCGCGTACCAACTGGCCTAACTAGGCCATCTATAGCTGGAAATCCCTCTGCGGGTTCATGATAATATGGTATTCATCCACCACCACGCGGTCTAACCGCCGCATCATCACCAACTGGTTAATAAACGACTAGAAATCGCTTATTACCACGGACTCAGGCGTCACTAATATGATGGTGGCCTCGTCAGGCGGCCGCTACCGGTCCCACGCCACGCATGATACCCCAACCTGCTAGCACCGCCGCGCCATGTCCTGGCGTAATGATATCAATGGCACCACCATGATGGTAGTGCCTCCGGGCACGGCCCACGCGGGTAATATAAATAACATGCTTTTGCCACCCCCCATGGGCATAATGGCCACCACTGGGCTCTGGCCCTGCTAGATGGCGGCCATGGCGCTGGCCTGCACGCCGCGGAACTGTATGCGGGCCTGCCTGGTCATCTGCTGCATCGCGGCGGTCATGTCCATGGTTTATAGCTGCTGCCGTCACTCCCACTGGTGCTCCTCAGCCTCGGCCTGCCACGGTGCCCGCTTCCGCTTGCCTAATACGGCGGGCGGGTGAACCCTAACCCTAATATCTCCATGTCCTGGCGGCTGGGTGCTAACCCCAACTGCTTGCGAACCGCTCGGGGTACTGTCTGGTGGGCTAACCCTAACCCTAACTGCTTGCGAACCGCTCGGGGCGCCGGCCGCCGCCTGGCCTGCGGGGGGGTGGTGGTGGTGGTGGTGGTGGTGACCGTGACCGTCCTCCTCCTCCCATGGGAACCCCAAAAACTCATACTACTCCCCGCTGGACTGCCAGAACATGGCCCGCTGGTGGCTAGTGGTGCCTGCCTACTCCATGATCTAGCACCCGTACACCATGCTAGCCACGTGTAACAAATGCGCTACCTGTAAATCCGTGATATGTGCTATCTACTACTCCACGTCCATGCCCTCCTCCTGGTTAGTGTCTAACCCCATACTAGCGGCCGCCTACTGCTCCTTCTCATCATAGACATTACTTATAAACACGCAGCCTACCTACATGAACTACTAGCTAATCCTAATAGTAATGTCCTGGTATATGAGGATGTTTAACACCTAGCCTAACCATGCTTGCGTCTCCCATTTCAACACCTTATAGAACCGCTTGGGCGTCCACACATACTACGTGCCAGTATTGGGACCCTATAAATATGGGCTGGCTAACCCTAACCCTGATCCTGCTACTATGGCGGCCGTGCTAGGTAGGGATGATAGGGATGCTAACCCTACCCTAGGCTAGCGAGCTAGGGCCTCCCCATCTAATCCTAACCCTAATCCCATAGCACTACCTGCATGCTACTACTACTAGGCTACCTACCACGCGGTTAACTACTCTATAAATAGCAACACCAACCACATGTACCACATAATCAACTCCCCCACCGTGCGGGGCATGTACTAGTGGATTAACTTAATATCATTACTCGCGTGGAACCCCTTATAGTACGCGGTCACTACCGTGACCATCCCATCCTTAATAAATATGTTCCAGTGGTGGCTAGCCTATATGTTAACATACTAGATACTTAACAGCTTAGGCACCCACGCGGGCTAGCCACTAGTAATATGAATAGCCACCACTAGCTTCTCCTTGAACTAGGCCACGTGGGCTAAATACTACGCCACTAGCTAGGCCTATACCTGGCCACAGTACATGAACTAGCGCTATATAGCAGGCTTGCTACGCAGCCACTATACTAACCACTATTTCCCCTCTACTAGCCACCGCGTGCGGGTATCCTATAAAAAACACCACTCCTTCTAGCCCTGTGTGGGGTCGTAGTATAATCCAGACCATAGGATAGGTAGGAAACTAGTAGTAGTATTACTATTACTAGTACTATTAGTAGTGGTACTAGGTGGGGATATATATAATACCTCCCATAGCAGCTTACACGCCAATCCTACTAAACTATAAATAAAGCCGTAGAATACCCCCATAGTAAAATACATATCCTTATATAATAGCTTATTACTACCCATCCACCCCACGTGCCTAGGCCTGGTGGTGTTAAAATCTACCTTTATCCCATATATGCACTAATCTAGTAACGTCTATATAGGGCCATACATACCACGGATCATAAAGCTACGCACTATCTACTAGACATAGTTATAGAACAGCTTCCTACCTAATCCTAGTAGTAACCCTGATCCTAGTAGTGATTTAGATAGTGATCCTATGGGTGGATCTACTAGATAGATATCTACTAGCTACTCATCCACGCTAGTCAACAGCTATATGATAGGGATAGGGCTGCTACCTAGCTACTAATAGCCTATCTACATGCAGATAATCTCCTTTATATAGGGATCTAACCACAACGCCTTCTATACTACTATAAAGCGCGCCACCTTGAGCACGTGGGATAATATAGGTAGGTAACCACTAGGATCATACTAGCATGCCTCACCCTATCCTTACATAGCCATGGTGCACACCAGCGCGCTCTCATACTCATGTGTATAGTAGCACTAGTTTATTAGCTTAATACAAAACTCCAAGCACGCTTACTCTATAGGGGTTATCTACTATACCTCTACCTCTATATCTATAGCCTCCACCCTATTACCCATCTTATTATCTATCTCCTTGTCCGTCTCCTTATCTATCTCTATTATGGTTAGGCTGCTACCTAGGCTAGGACTGGCACTCTATATATTCTTAATAATCTAGCCTGCCCTAGTGAATATATATACAACCCTCACCCCTAGCCTAGCTTGGGCTCGCGTACGCGCTTAGCCACTAGCTTCAGCTTCAGCTTTAGGCCTCTCTAGGACTGGCATGGCTAGCTATTATAACGCCTACCACTTCTAGCGCTGCCGCGGGGTCATCCTATACATGGGTAACCTCCCTAGCCACTCGCCATGGCCCCTATTACCACTACTACCATCCTTATCCTACTTATCCCTATTATGGCTATCCTAGCCATCCTGGCTTGGGCTCATGTTCACCTGGGCGGCCTATATATACGTGATGAATACTAATACCTGCTGCCATGGCTATACATGCTTCTTAATACTCACCTCGTCTATGTACGCCTGTAATGGCTTGTATAGTATCTGGCCTGCCTCTATACAGGCCACCTCAACGCGGATACCCGTGCTATATTACTACATGGTCTGCTAGCTACACCGCGCTAGCTGGTCCATGGTATCCTAAATCACCTATATATCCTACTCAGTGGGATCTGCCTTAGGATCCTGATCTACCACTGCCTCCACCTCTACCTCTACCTCTATTAGGGCCTCTACTAGCTAGTATAAATCCTATAGGTGCACACTATCTAAATACCTTACCCACCCTATCATGCGTAACCATAGGTTAGTATTAGCTGCCTTATCTACCTAGATAGTGGCCTACTCCACTACCTACGCGCGCGCCCACTCCTATGCACTAACTATGGCATCCACGGCCTGCTAGGCCTGCTCTATGGGTGGTGACAGCAGGCTCTAGTGGCTATCTAGGTATTGAATATAGATATAATAGGACCCCTTACGTATAGGGAACACCTACTACCACGCCACGCGCGTGTACGACCATGCCAGCTTAGCCTTACCCTGTGCCTGCTCCTACTGGCCCACACAGCCATGGCGGCGCTACTAGGACTATTAGTAGGTAGTGCGCTAGTACTTCTACATGGCATCTATAAGACCTTCAAGGATCATATAGTGTTAATACCTTAGGCTTACAAGGCCCTATACATTACTTAATGGGTTCCAGGGGAATCGCGAGGTATCTCGTGATTTATATAGTCTTTTTAGAAGATTTAGAAGATACACGTGACCCTAGCACGTTAGCTTTATAATTAAATCATGAGATACAGTCGCCTGATCTGGCTTAGTATATTCACATAGAGGTTATGGGTTCGATCCTAGGTTAGGATGATGTTCGGAGTAGGGCCCCTATAATATCCTGCCCTCTAGTGGATAACTAACCACGTTATAAGCGCGGCTGATAAATCATTACATGACTAGGTCCACCACTGACGTGGTAGGCTATAACGTCATTTAATATGGCCTAGGAACTGCACGTTATGTATACTTAGCCCCAGTAATAGTTTAGGGGCCTATATTAAGATGTTTGGTTGCTGCACTGCAGTTGTAAAACGCTTAGTAAGCGTGAGCCTGTTACCTCTAGCTAATTAGGTCTTCAGGGACGAAGACCTTGAGAGGGAGGGGCAGTTATAAGACCTTCAAGGATCACATGGCATTGATACCTTAGGCTTACAAGGCCCTGTGCGCTACTTAATGGGTTCTAGGGGAATCACGAGGTATCTCGCGATTCATGTGGTCTTTTTGGAAGATTTAGAAGATATATGTGACCCTGGCACGTCAGCTTTATAGTGTATTTGCCAGCGAGCTGCTATTTCCAGGTATTTTAATGGGTTTGACCAGTCATGTGAGCCTGGAATAACATCATGTGACCTCTATACAATGAAATAGAACCAGGCTAGCCGTGTTCAGCAGGCGGTGAGGTAGAAGCAACAGGAATCTGCCCGTTAAATTAAGTGGTTTGCTGAGGCAGTCAGATTCTGGTAGGAGAGGGGCTGCCTGAGGTGTTTTTATTACTATTAGATTAGTAAGCATTTCCTATTCTAGTAATATGTTTATTTATATGTTTATTTACTAATTTTGGTTTAGTGTATTCATTAAAACCAGACATTAATCAGGATCCTTCACCTGACCAATTTATTAGTCATGGGACTGAAGCTTGCCCTAATCCTAAGCTAGATCACTATGTGAAACAGCTTAGTAAGCTACGGAAGCATCTAGAACCTAGGGCTGAAATATCTTGTTTCACATGCTTCCTTCCTATAAAGGTCTGTAAGGGTCCTCTAGCTGGTGATACATGCTTTGCTCCTAGTTTAGTAGGCTTTAATTGGTCACTAAGCAAGGAGTTTAGTCATCAGAAATGGGCGGTGAATAGTGAATACTATCCACTAGATATTCTGCCAGTAGAAATGTCACATGAGTCCTTTACTAGGTGGAAGTGGGATACAGGGTTGGAGACTGAGCTAATTAGGGCTGCAGAGTTACTCTGGTTGCTTAGTAAGCACCTTAGTAATTCTATAGATATAAGGATTAGTAAGCTATTTAGCTTTACTATCTAGTTTATCTAGTTTGTCTGTTTATCTGGTTTGTCTACTTTGTTTAGTTTACTTAGTTTGTTTAGTTTGTTTAATTTATTTAGTTTACCTTAATATTATATATTTAATTTAATTATATTTAACTTTACTAGGAATTAAACCTATAACCTTCTAATTCTAACTTAGATAATAAAC
>NW_027263926.1:0-7722 GCF_044049435.1 Aspergillus pseudodeflectus | reverse complement strand
GTGAAGACCAGCGATTAGTTCAGCTACAACCAATACACACGTTCTGAACCCTCATATTCCGCTTCATATACATTATACCCGCAGTTATATTAGCTACGGTTCACAGTTCTAATCACTCACCCCTCATGAAGCCTGAAAATAAGCAGAACAGACGGTGAAATCCCACAGGGAGAGGATCAGGGGCGACTCACGCGGTTATAGAGTCACAAACTTCAAGGAAAAGTGGCCTCCAGTGCCTTAACTACGACAATGACCCCAAATAACCCAAATAAAGACGTTAAATCGAGTGAAGATGCTAGAATAACACTAACTAACAACTCTACTAGCTAGGAGGAGGGAGAGACTATACAAGCGGCCCTAGAAACCATATAAGCGGCCCCTAAAGCCATAGGAGACTTAGTTAGTAATAAAAGTAATTAGACTTAGGGAATGTCCCCCGAACCTAACAACAAGGAGTAAGAACTATGGTAATAAATAGAGAAACTCTAATAAGAAATATAATAACGCCGCGTAGCCTATTAACAGGAAATCAAGAACGTGGTTAGGGAACACTATAAGAGGTAATTAAGGGATAAAATCTAATAACTCAAGGCTATCTAAGAGGGCCAAGCACGCTAGGATATAGACGACTTCCTCCACTAACTTATGGAAGACAAACCCGTTGAATACTCCTTACTAGTAATACGGCCCGTAGCTGTAGCTAACCAAGAACTTATAGTGGCTGTAATATCATAATTAGTAGAAGAACTATCTTACGTGGTTAAAGATAATATCCAAGCTCTAAAATAAGAAGAGTTCCCACGCTAAATACTAGAAACAAAACTATTTAATAGCCATAGCCTGAAGGAACTAAAGGATTAGAAGACCGCTATAGAGGCATATTTCAAAATCTATCCATAACACTATATACGTGAGGAAACCAGGGTGCGTAGTAGGCTAAGGATGATCAGCCTGGACTAGTACCACGATTGGACTGATGTGTGGGAGATATTAACCACACCTATCACCTAGGAAGTCTTTACCAACGCGTTACTATGGATGGTTAGTGACCCACGGATCCTCCGTGAAGACGCTATTATCCACCATAGCGCAGCGAGGTAGATAGAAAACCAGGACGTGAGATCCTTCTTATAGTACCTAAAGACACTAACTGATGTCTTTAAACCTAATGTGTCTGTATAGGATAGAAAGGATGACTTACTAGGCAAGATCCTACCCATAGTACGGAATGAAGTAGTAAAGTATCCTATTCAGGACGCCGCAGATAATAGCTATAAAAGCTACGTTACCCACCTATAGGTAGTAGAATAAAAGATGCCTAGCTAGCAAGAAGCTCTCCAAGCTGCATGATAGAAGGGGAAGCTCCCATAAGTATAGAAACCAGAACAACTACGTGGAGCGCAAACTAGTTAACTAAAGAACCTAAAATAGGGAAGCCAACAAAGTCGCGGCAATTAAGGGGGTTATAAATGAAAACCATCATTAAACCACCCACAAGAAGGTGAACACAAGCTGAAAAGGTGCAGTAACTACAGCCTGTCCAACCACATGGTGGATACCTGCTAGAGACCTGGTAGAAAAGCACACTAAAAGGGACCGTAGGGCGAGATAAAAAACTCATAAACCTAGTGCTTTACATGGTAGCAGTGCTAGGACTCCCCACAAATCTAACCAAGCTAAAGGCAATATCCTTCAGGATAAGGTTAGGCGCGGGTAGAGAGCCATAATTAGCACGCGTCTTATTAGATAGCAGTGCTATGGTGAACTTCATGAGCCAACACTAGGTTAAGGAGAATAAACTACAAGCTATAGGCCTACCTAAAAGCGTTAATATAATTAATAGCCATAAAGTCATGTCCTACAGGACCTATCAGCTTAAAATAAAAGCGCGGGATAAATCGCGCGAGCTATAAACGTAGAAGCAAGTATTTAAGGTGGTAGACCTAGACGGCTACGACGCTATTCTAGGATGGCCATGGCTACAAGCAGTCAATCCTGAAGTTAACTAGATCAAGCAGACCTGGAGGTACCGCAAGCCAAAACCTTATGATCTAGATATCATCATGACAGCACAAGAGTGCGCCATGATGATAGTAGATACATAGGAGAGACCCACATCTAGTGAGATCCCAAGCTGGATCTATATAGTCCATGTCTATGAGACGGATAAAGGAGCCATACTATTAATAAATAGCGTGTAGGTAAGTAAAGTTAAACTCCTAAAGTAATACAAAGACTTTAAGGACGTGTTTTTAGAAGCGTAGGTAGGGATCCTAGCACCATACTAGGACCATGACCACGCTATTAAGCTTGAGCCAGGGAAAAGACCTCTATAGAGACCTCTCTATTCACTATTAGTGAAGGAGATAGAAACACTTAAGGAGTACATGAAAAATATACTAGAGAAGGGTTAGATCCACCCCTCTAAGAGTCCTACGGGCATACTAGTACTTTTTATACTAAAGAAAGACAGTGGATACTACTTATACATTAATTACTAAGGACTTAATGTAATCATAATCAAGAATACGTACCTAATCACGAATATGGAACAAGCCATCAACCGCTTAAGTAGCGCGAAGATCTACACATAGCTAGATCTACGGGACGCATATCACCGCATCCATATTAAGGAAGGTGACGAATAGAAGACAGCATTCAAGACACACTATGGCCACTTTAAATACCAAGTGATGCCCTTTGGACTGGTAAACGCACCAGCCACGTTCTAGAGCTACGTGGACCGCGCACTTATAGATCTTAAAGATATCATCTACATCACGTACCTAGATAACATAGTGATCTTCTCCTAGAGTAAGGAGGAACATGTGGAGTATATATAGTTAGTGCTAGAGAGACTATGGAAATATATATTATATACAAAGTCTAGTAAATGCGTATTTTATACTAAGGAGATTAAATTCCTAGGCTTTATTATTTCAATAGAAGGCATCTACATGGAACCAGAGCACATCTAGATAATCACGGATTAGCTGGTTCCCCATAGTATAAAGGAGGTACTATCATTCCTAGGATTTACTAATTTCTACCACTACTTTATCCATGGCTATGGAGTGATTATGGCGCCACTATCAGACCTAACAAAGAAGGATGCGGCTGCGAAGTTCCTAATTAAAGGAGATGCGCTAGAAGCTTTCTATAAGCTATAACATGCATTTACCATGGAGCTGATACTATAGCACTTCCACCCAGAGCTGCCCACGCAGCTACAGACAGATACGTTAGGCAGAGTAATTATAGGAATCATATCCCAACTATTTAAAGATTAGGACTAGTATCTAATAGCCTACTAGTCCTACAAGCTATAGAACGCTGAACTATGGTATGAAACACATGACGTAGAGCTCCTCACTATTATTAAATACTTCCACGTGTGGCGCCATTTCCTTAAAGGAAATCCATAACTAATTAGAGTCCTTATAGACCACGTAAATCTAAAATAATTTATGATAACAAAGAGTCTTACAAAGCGCTAGGCGCGCTGGGTAGAGAAACTAGTAGAGTTTAACTTCCGCATTAAACATTACCTAGGGACATAGAATCCTATAGATACACCTAGTCAACGCGCTAATTACCTTAAAGGGGAGGAAGATAATATAGTAAGTAGAATAGTTCTCTATAAACTACAAGAATAACTTAATAATTAGGAGCCTAGGAGGACTAAATCACACATTAAGGTATGCGTAGTCCTACGGAAATCCACACAGGATGCAGCCCTGGAGGAGAAATATAACAAGAAACTAAGTATAAGTGCGCTAGAGCTACTCTATATAGCGCAAGAATATGACGTGAAGACGTAAGAATAGCTTAAATGGCTTAACAGGCCCACCATAGAGCACCTAATAACATAATAGTTATTAGATCTAGATGGATTACTATAATTCCAAGGACGAGTGTTCATACCAGAATCATCCACACTACAGGCTAAAATCCTAAAATTAAACCATGATAACCTATAAGGCGGCCACCAACGCATTGATCGAATGAAAGAAATGGTAAAAAATAAATACTACTAGCATAATATGGACACCTAGATTAAGGAATATATAAAGGAGTGCCATACCTATCAAAGTATTATAGTATATCACTACTAACCATACAGCTAACTAGAGCTGTTACTAGTAGTAACTACACCCGCAGAATAGATTACTATTGATTTTATTACAGGCTTACCCCCTACAGACTACGTAGGAGAGGTCTATGATGTGATCCTCATGGTGGTAGACTGATTCATCAAGTTCATGTGGTACATTATATATAAGAAGACCATGACTGTAGAGGACCTGGCAAGATTACTCATTACGTATGTATATATAGTTATAGGAACGCTAAAAAACATAGTAAGTAACCACGGGAGCGTCTTTACCAGTGAACTCTGGTTAAATATATACTAGTATCTAGGGGTGCGGTACAAGATGTTAACTACATATCACCCATAGACTAATGGCCAAACAGAGCGCCAAAACCAGACACTAGAATACTTCCTCCGCGCATATATAAACTAGAATCAAGATAACTGGCCATGATGGCTCCTAATAGCGCAGCTAGTACACAACAGCGCGCACTGGTGGTTAATTAGAAGGTCACTAGTAGAAGCAATGTTACACTTTAAACCATAGTTCTAAATTAAACCCACTCCTCCTAAAAATAATAGCTCTGAAGATGCCATAGCTATGGCCAAAAGGATAGAGGAGGTACGCGAAGACATCTTAACATGGCTAGAAAAGACAAGAGAAGCCATAAAGAAGTAATATAATAAGTACTATAAGGACATAACCTTCTAAGTTAGATAGAGTATAATACTCCGTGTAAAACACGTCACAAGCACCAGGCCAAGCCACAAGCTTAGCGAGATATACCTAGGCCTATTCATAATCCTAGATACTTAGGGAAAATAATCATATAAACTAGAGCTACCACCATAAATGTGGTAAATATATGATACCTTCCACGTCTCCATGCTAGAACCCTATCAAGGTGATGTAAGTAAAGCACCGCAGCCAGGCCTAATCCTTATTAATGGCGAGTTGTAGTACCTGATTAAAGAGATCCTGGATGAGTATAAGACGAAAAACGGACCATTATACATAGTTAAATAGATTAGATAGGATCGCCTAGAAGATATTATAGAAGAGCTACTAGAGAACGTCAAGGATATAGAAGCACTAGAGTTATTCCTTAAAAACTAAGCTAAGGAAGAAAAGAAAAGTAAGAAGCCTTATAAGTAAAACTAAGAGTAGGAATATATCCATAACCAAGTCTACCACTTCAGCCACCTAGTGGCTAACGAAACGTTAACAACGCGGACTACTATAATTAGTATCAAAGAAACGCGTAGGGGAGGAAGGACATACCCCTACTAAACAATAATACCTGCATGACGACCAGACAGGACCTCCGCAACCACAGTTGGTTGAGGTGGTCGAGCCGCGACCTGTATAGGTGTCTGAACCACAAGCTAAGGAGTGACCACCACCTGCGGCACCACAGGTGCCTGTACTAGCGCATTATTTTAAGCCCTAGGGAGAATACCTGAGTTGGGATCTACCACATGTTAGTGATAAATCACCTGGGCAAGAGGCTGCAACCTAGCAAGCGTAGGATCATAGAGGGTGCGGGTAAGAAGGATGCCTAATGGAAACCTCCCACAAGAAATCACACCTACCCAATCACATCGGTGCTTGGTGGACGCGCACCAGGCACAAGTGGTGATGGTATTATCTATAGTTGTAGTAACCAGGGAACATTGGTAGGAACGGGTTTAACCCCCCCAGAGGCAATAATTGCAGGCAAACCGCAACTCCGCATCAGTCGGAACAGGGGGCATGATCAGAAATATGAGATAAGGAGAAGATGAAGAAGAAGGAACCACTTGTGGGCAACCTAGCCACATTTATGATTAAAGAATAAAGAAAAGCCTATAAAGAACTATAATCTACGTTAAATGACCAATCTGGCTTAGGAAAACGGTCAATTCTTAGCCTAAAGGCCCTATAATAGTAGAAAACAAATAATAATAACACACAAAACGTGTGACGAGCCTAAAAACAAGAAATAAACATAGAACTATATTAAAAGCTATGGGACTGCCTACCACCATAACACCACGCATGGTGCTGATTGAACAGCGTCCATTAGGACATGACATCCCTGACCTACTACATGTTCTTACCACATGTGGCGCCCTCTCGAAGAGAGCATCCCGTAGGACCCGGTCACAGCACGCTTACCAGTCACGGACTAGGAGCACCCCCCATGCACCCAGAGTGCCCACCAACACTAATACCACCACTATGAGAGAAGGTTAGTAACGAAGCGCAAGTATGGGAGAAGGAACATACCTAGCGCCTAGAAGACGCCAACCAACTCCGTAGCTAGAACCATGGAGCTGGTAGCTTCCTCTAGCAAGGAAGACAGGGCTAGGGAAGGGGTACGCTTATTATAAGCACGCAATGCCGCAAGAGCGGGTGAAATAACCAGGATAACCACGTAGTTAATAGCGCGGGCCTGGGAGCGGGGAGTGTCTAGTGGAGGAGGCGCCAGGTACTCGCGGTACTCCACACGGAGACCACGGACGTCACCATCCTCATGGATAGCACGGGCGAGCTGAACCGCAGTTATAGCAGCCTGAGGGGTTGGCTATAAAGGTCAACGCCTATACTATGGAAAGACGAGTAGTTAGAACTTACTAGCTAATAATCACCACTAGCCCACTTTAGCGCCTTTTTAAGGCACTGGGCGCACGGAGGGTCTCCCCCATGGATGAGCGAACACTCAACCCCCCAGTGGGAGCAGCGGTGGCAGGCGCGGCCGAACTATGGGGGGGGAGGAGGAGGAGGAGGTATTGGTGACCGCTTGCGAGGATAACCAGGACCACGTTTAACCCCCGAAGGGGAAGTAGTAGACATGGTAGAAGACTTAGCAGGCATCTATCCATGTTAGATGAGGCGCGTTGAAGCAAAATTCAAGTGTTAATAAAGGAGACACGACTATAAGAGAACACTAAAATAACTAACATGCGACCTAGAGAGGCGCTATAGGTTAAAAATAAGATAATATGAGGCGCAGAACATGATGGAATCAACCAGAGATAAGGAAGAAGTAAGGAACACGAGATACATACTATAGTAATATATTAAAGAAGTCTGAAGAGGAGAGGAAGAAGGAAGAGACTATGGGTGCAAGCGTGGTGTTTTAACATTACCCACCTTGGTCGCCTTTTAAAAATGCGCTCATAATAAACTACTTTAGGAACAAATAATACCACACCTTAATTACCCTACTATCAGGATGTGAGACTGCGACTGAGAGAACGCCGCAGTCAACCAAAGTAGTAGGAACCCAGAACCTATAGAGTGGAACCGCGTTGACGCATAGTAATAACACTAAAAGTTAAAGCTATCCCCAATAGCCGCCTGATAGAACTAAATCCACGAACCACAGCGCAACTACATGTAGTGGCGAGTTGAAACTCTATAGGACGGATTGAACTACGGCTATGATAACCCCATCCAGATTTGAAGCGAGATCGCGAGGGCGCGATCACTATGAAGGGGGGAGATAGTGTTAGACCCTATACACAGCACACCCGCAGTGCGGTGCCTCAGGCACCGCTCAGGCACCGCACCTACGCGCCGCAGTTCCCGCTTACTGGGAACACGTGACGCACGAACCACGTATTGCGGCCGCTGGGCTTCACGC